>NW_022986996.1:0-16237 GCF_010093935.1 Zasmidium cellare ATCC 36951 | reverse complement strand
CTCCCAAACCCTCTCCTCCCAAACCCTCTCCTCCCAAACCCTCTCCTCCCAAACCCTCTCCTCCTACTAACTCTTTCCTCACCGAATCTCCTCCCACCGACTCTTCTCACGACTCCCCTCACGATTCTCCTTACAACTCTTCTCCCATGGACTCTTTGCTAAGGACCGTTTTCATGATTCTCTTCCATCCATCTGCCCCTCCGATCAACTCTCTTCGTAGTGACTCTCCTATTACCGACATCCCTCCTACCAAGTCTTTTCCTAGTAAGTCTTCTCCTACTGACTCCCCTCTGCACAAACTCCCTCCCTACACTCTCCCTCCCCACGATCTCCCTCCCCACAATCTCCCTCCTCACGATCTCCCTCCTACAGCCTATCCTTCAACAGCTCCTAAAACCCGCAAAACTCACCTCCAGCAAACACTTCTTCTTCGTCATACTTGCTAAGCATCGACAGCTGGTACAGTCGGAGCAGCATCCAGCTGCGTATCCGGAGCAAGGACTGCTCGTTTCTTCAAGTTCCGGAGGGGAGTGCACACAACAGGCATTGAATGCGGTGGTGTCTGGTTCGAGTCCACCTCGACAGCGGAGCAGAGTATCCGACTCCTCCGAACAATCCACCCACCCACAGACACCTTCGATCCTGTAACGGGTCTATGAAGCATTGCGCAGTGTTACCCTTCGCATGAGTCGAGATAACTAGGGGATCCGGCTATAGAGAATTCAGACGAGAAGCTAGGAGAGATAAGCACAACAGTATCGCTTGGAGAGCACGACTATCGCCAAGGAGCATTTGCAGTATTATCTCTTTCCCGCGACAACGCTCGCATGAATGATATGCTGGTACTTCTGCCCGTCACTACGTCAGTAACGATGTACGAACGGGTTAACAGCTTTCACCAAAAGCATCTGCGGTAAGGTCATATTCGGCGACTCAGGAGGAGAAGAAGACGAGAGAACTAGGCATTCGAGGTACTAGAGGTAGTATTGCAATGGACCTGGCGTTGAGCTTCGACAGTACTTCCGGTCTCTCCTCTTCCACTAGACAATTTTCAACATGCCGAACCCCGTTCTGATAGCTGGTTCTACAGGATTCTCCAGCGATCGTTGTCGGATTTAAATTACACTTCCGTGGGAGCTCAATTGTCGTAGCCTGTCTCTCCAAACCCCAAGGCTGCTCGTATGAACCCTTTTTTTGCTCGCTCCAGTTCTTGAGCTTCTCTTCCGTACTCCCTCTTTCATCCAGAGTGCAGTACCTGCTGGCCTGTCTTATTAGAAGCTCCTAGTCGTCGGCTACAAAGCTCATCTCGGCGAAGTCTTCGTTCTATGCTTTTGAGCTGTACAAATTCTTGGCATATTCATCGCTCGGGCCACAGCAAGCCCTTCAACATGCCCACGATCGACAACAAGAGCTTGTCCATGCAGAGTCTTACTCCCAACTGCCCAGATATACTCCAACTGCCCGAGTGTTCATGCAACCATGCCGCGAGTGATAATGTCTTGTCGGGAGTCTCGTCTGACTATTGTACCTCGGAGACTGTGCAGTTCGTCTTAAGACCACCATGGATCGCTTTACTTGATTGATTCGACTATAACCGGCTCGTCCGCCATGCTAAAGGACTCTACGATTCTGAGCTGCTGACGGATTCTCCAAGTGTACCGTAGTATCCGAGTCCAGATCTTAAGCGAGGAAAGGTCGAGGAGGGTAAAAGCCTCCTCAAACTCAGTACCACAAGAGTAAAAGACATACTTCGTGAGAGCTCGAGACAGAAATCGTAGACCGCAGAAGATGGGAGTATGCTAACACTGTGAGATATTGTCGCTTGGCGCCCTCGAGCAAGGCTATGGGCGGGCCTAAAAGAAAGCCGCCCCTGCACTTCGTTAAACTTCCGTGGTACCTTTAACAATCCCCATCAATGCTGAAGATACAACGCTTCGGAGTAGCTGTACCGATCATATGAGAGGCTAGCTCAGATAGGATTTGCAGCTCCTTTCGCAACTTCTCTTTCTAAATAGTACTTTTGAAAGAATCGTCTTTCCACAAATAAGTCGCCTCGGCACCACACACGGACTGGAGGCTCCTTTAACAACGAACGATCGAATAGAGATGGAGCCCGCTACATATGCTTCTGGATCTGGTATAACAATTTCTGCGTCTGTCTGATCTCTCCTCAATCCCTGGAGAAGTCTCAGCCTAGTACCCTCGACGGTGCTATCGAAATAGTGACCGAGAAGGACCAAACTCAAGGCTGTACCTACGAAGGTTTAATTATCGGACTTCGCAAGTGCACTCCAGACCACCCGTCTCCTTGCTCCAAAGAGATAGATCCCCTTTTACTAGACTAACAGCCTACTTACGGCCACCTTAGACTCGATAGGGTTCTTGAGATCTCTATACTCGCTGTCAGGACGTCGTTCTTCTACTCACAAGCTCGAAAACTGTGCTTTATAGACGAAAGAGGATTCTACAACCTAAGTATACTTGATGCACAATCATATACTAATCGGAGCATAATACGTTTCACAGTGACTATTGAAAATTCTGGACATCTTGGAAACCGCATCCGGATTCGGGGCAACATTAAGATCTGGAATGGACTTTTCAAACGACTCGTTAACTGCAAAGCGCTGATGTGGGCCCGAAGTATCGAACTCATTCCTGGGCGAGTGGAACAGGTTCTTAAGACGATGGATCGTTGTTGTTCCACTGCTTCGGGTAAGCATTTGAGGTTTTGTTGTACTGAGGCTACCAGAGAGTAAGAACCTTACTACCTTTGAAGTCCGCCTTTGACTTCAGCCATGATGTTGCTTGATCGTACGGTCTTGTCTTGACTTACTGTCGCTCCGTGATCATTTCTATGCCAACTAGGCTCTTCGTCTGTCTTGTCATGTTACCAAGACCAGATCCTAACAGAAACCGTACCAGACGTTCTACAAGATTTCATATAACTCACCCACAGAGCATCCTTGCCTCTGTGCCAGACGTTTCGATATTCTAAGCTGTAATATCGGACTCAAAGCTGGCGAAGGACCTATCCTCTGCCGCGGCTTTGACGTTGATCAACATCGACTCTATTTTCGTCGTTCTTTGGTTTTCACCAGCACAAATCAGTGATGCGTCGACATCATGGACAGGGCGAAGGTGGCCAGCATTTGCGACAACGAGGGCGAGGGTGTTTCAAGTGACCATATCATCAAGAGATGAGCGATCTTCTCGATTGCCTTGAGTCTGGTGTGGTCTGGAAATTCCTCCCACTGGCCAGAGTTGGCATCTTCAACGCTCATCTCTGTGCCAGAAGAATCCATTGGAAATCCCCGACCATACGGAGTGCTGTGCAACCCCTGGTCAAGGTGCATATCCCCCGAATCTGCCACCAACGACTTTCACGAGCCTGGCAGCAACAGGGCGAGGCTGGAAGTGGTCACTCCATGGATCTCGCTATCGCTACGAACACCAGTGACGCCCCCGAAACACGGGTAACAAACAGAAAGCCAAGCTCCTGCTACGACGACATGAGAGGAGTATCGAAGTAAGAGATGCATCACGGCACTCATGGGTAGGAGCGAGGCGGTGGAGGAAGTCATGCGCATATCATAGCGAGTTTGAGAGGCAATTGAGTACGCTCGCCAACCTGTGGCAATCAGCTTGAGTGACCGAGCCGAGTGATCATTAACATTGCAGGCGACTGTGTCGTACAACAGACAGAACAAGCAGCCGAAGACCACCACAAGGCTGAAACCAAGCTCAACTATGTCCACAAGGCAGCCCAGAACAAATCCAATGCGGAGTCCGTTTCCATCCTTAGAGAAAGACAACATCTCTTGACCTCTCCTAACTTCAACAACAATACCATTGGAGTCAAACCCCCAAAAACTTCGAAATAAGGTGAATCAGAAATCGTACTATCGAGAGTACTCGCGAGAGGTACATCGACATGTGGAGGAAGATGCGAGACCGCGCCGAAATGAATACAGCTATCCAGCAGGAACTCGATAGAGAGGGTGCGAGCTTGCGCAGCGGCATCTTGTCGAGGATATGTCTGGTTCTTCCAAGCAGAGGATGCGTTATTGGTCGGCCAGTCCTCCTTCGTTGTTCCCTAAGAGCAAGGTACATGCTCTATCCCATGCTCTATCCCAGTTCTCTCCTGGTCTTGAGCGTTCTCGTTTCGATAGAAAGAGGGCGGGTAACATAATCCTCAGCACAAGTCTCCCCACTGTCCATCTCTAAAGCATCCATTTGTCCGTCTACCTTTGCATCGTTCTAAACATTTCTTCTCCAGCGCGTCGTACACGCCATAAGCCTGTAGCCGCCCAGTCCCCGACTGAATTTGCCCACATCATCTATTCCTTCTTTCATGCTTCTTTAACATCATTATTCGGATTCGTTCCGCGGTTACTATTCTCCAGGCAGCCGTGGCCCACGGATACTTAGTACATGGTCCGTGAATCTCTGTACGGGCATTTCCGGAAAGCGTTGTTTAAATCAAGATCGAGTCCCAGCTGGTTCCTCATCGATCATTCATCTTCTCAAGCTTTCGCTATGCTGTTGCTTCCAGAGGTCGAATGCAATCGAGTGAGGGATGAAGCCTGATTTCCCCGACTCCTAAAACAGCGTTATAGGCTCTGCTACTTGTTCTACGTTGTCGAACCTTGTTAAACTTCTGTACTCTGAATGATGTGTGGTAACGTTATTGTAGTAGCTAGGATTGTCGTTCCGGGTAGCACATAGGTGAGAAACTTATCTGGAGATGAGTATGAGCTCTCGCTGCAGCTTTCTCAACTTAATCGAGATTCTGGTTATTACATCGTGAAGTCTGATTACTGAAAAGGACCGCATATATAGAGCTGAGGAGCCTGTGAGCATTTCTCTAGAAAGCTCTGTTTCGTCACAAGCGATCCTAGATCTTAGTCAACCTGCTACAAGCTTTCGCAGTACTTATCTCCAGCAGTCTCACACCATATCGCCGGCCGCTCGGATCGTACTGTCCATGAAAACGATACTACTAGATTCTCTTCGGCTGTTCTTCGGCTTCGATGGGCGTGCGCGGCTCGTGCAATCGCTGTCAGTAGATTGCTTGAATGGAGAGATTGAATCCAGTCTTGTAGAGCATCCTCGTGAGTGTCTATAGCTTCGACCAAGAGGCACATCTACGTACTCTCACAACAGCTGCAGAGATCTGTCGACGTTTGATCCGTCTTCATTAAGCGCTGAACGGAGGGATTTGAAGGGATTGTCTGGCAGTCGGTGTCAGGTGGCGACATACGTAGGATCTCTAGAACGTAAATGAGACTACTATAACTTGCGTACCTGTGGTTTCCATCGTAGCAATTCTATGACGGGCTTTAGGGGTACGAAGATGTCGGCGCCAAGTTTCACGTGCTAGTCGGGTGCTCCTGCAACGATGAATGACCCTTCTTCACACGGCTTTGGTAATAGTGTCTTACGAGCACCCTTGTTCCTCACACGATGAGTCGATACCTTGGTAGTTAAACGTTCTTGTCTTCACCGGAGGGGACGATGGGCATGAGGTGACGTTGGCTAGCGCCGATTCTAGCGCGCGGGTAGAGCTAGCAGATGATCTCGGCGGAAATTCAAAGTCGGCTCCTGACTTCCCAATTTGGTCAACGTCATCCCGCGCAGCACGAGACACGCACAAGTCCAGGCCTACTACCTTGGAGATCGGGACCAGACATCGATCTCCCTCCTACCAAGCACCCCACCACGGCTACAATCCCAAAGTTTAGTCACTGTAATTTGCAGGCCGACGAGGGAGCTTTGAGCATTGTTGGAAATAGCCTCCTTCATCGGCAATGCTTGGATGGCAGCAGATATGGTCGCAACTCCAACCGTCCTGCTGCTACCCATGTCATCGCTCGTTCTATCAGCCTCCAATGTTCTGAAGACGCAAGCTCGTTAGCATCTTGGGCTATCCGAGCGTACGAGGATTACAATTTGAACCCACCTTCTCGAAAGCGCAGCAGACACCGACCACGGAAGCTTCAAGCAATGCCACCCAGGCCAGAAGTCACGCTGAATACGATCCGCACTCACACCAAGCACCACAAACGATCGAGGGCATAGTCAGAATCATGCAAGATCCAATCGAGAACACAGAGAACGTGTTTAGCGTGATGGCATCGCATGCTGAGCGACTTGCAACGACTGCGTGTAGTGACGACCGTCCAACCCGGACCTTGGGCACCTGCGATCCTGGAGAAGCCCAGTCCCTGGTCGTCAGATCGCTTCTCAAGGATCTTGTCCATGTCTTAAACATGGAGAACTTCGACGTTTCCAAGCTTGGGTACGAGGGAATAAGTGTAAAAGCCGGCCCATCGAGACTGCTGAGAATGAACTTTGTCGGTCGAGCAACATCATGGGTATGTGTTGCTGTACCGCTGTTGCCGTCGTTCCACTTGCCCAGCCTGCATCACCATCAGATCATCACCTTCAAGCTGCTGTCTGGGCGATCGCTTTGGACCTCCTGTTTTCGCTGTTCCATTAGCAGCGACTCTATCAGCTTCGGCGAAGAGCAAGCGCGCTTCTCTGCAAACATCTTTAAGCCGTCAATGTCAAGCCTTCAAACGGCAGCCAGAAAAGGTGGCTCTGGATGAGCATCGACTGTTCCACGCTCAAGACCAATCGCAACGCTCATCTTCGAAAGACTGTGTAGAATGTGTTGTATTAGCCAGGTGAATGAATTCAATCAGCTAAACTCGGCGTGGGCGGCGAAGTCCGAACTGACGTCATGCACCATTTCCGGCATAATATAGTACGGGATCTGCTGCAATTTCGCGGGATCTGCTGCTCTCCCCGCATTTTGCCAACGCGCTTCCCTGAACTTCCTCTCTTCCACTCTTCCACTCTCCCACATCGCAATCCTCTCGCCCTGCACTCATGCACAAATCACCTCTACGCCCAAGGTCGCTGTGTCGACCGTTCGCGCTGTCTGATCATGGCCGCGGAGCCGACGCTACCCATTGACCGCGACATCCAACGACAATTCGCACAGCTGGAGCAAGAGAGCGGCGACGTCCTCCCACGATACTACGAGCTGTACCAACACTTCGTCGACCGACATGGCCTCTTACCGCTGGGACGGATCGAGCACTACCTCCCCAAGAGCCTGCAGCTCTCGATCTGGGCGCTCGCCGAGCACCAGCTGAGCTCCGGCACCGCCAACATGGTGCGCGCGCTCTGCCGCGACCCCGCCGCGAAGAGCGAGATGAAGAGACGGAATGGCGCATGGGCTCTGGGCCTTGCGGACGTCGTCGGGCTCTTCCACACCGGCCGCGGAGGCCTCACGCGGGATCTGGCGGAGGCGCTGCTGGCGGCCGACAAAGCGCGATGCGACCTGGACCAGTTCGTGGCCGCCCTCGTCGACTGCGCCGAGCAGCGTCGCAAGGCCCACGACCAGCACTCCAAGCGACGAGCGGAGAAGGACCGGACACCGGCGCTCAGGTTCGTGGCTGCCGATGCGCGGAACGCCCTCAAGGCTTTGCCAGCCCACGACATACACGATGAGCAGCAAGGGGAAGAACAGCCCGAAGTGCATGGCAATGGGCATGGTGCATTATCTGGACGACGAGACGAAGACGCACAGGATGGCGAGCGTCACGTCGGGCAGGAAGAAGAGGAGCCGCAGATTGCGCACAAAGATGAACATGACGGCGAGCGAGAAGGAACCCAACACCAGCCTGCGCGCGAGCATGAGCCTGAGCATGAGCCTGAGCAGGATGAGTCACAGAGCGAGCGCGCAAGTGGACAAGGCACGGGAGGTAGAGACAGGCTGGATGAGATGGAGTTGGAGCTTGAGCAGGACAATGCGTCGGCCGCAGGCTCGCGCCTGTGGCATGATACGAGAGCAGATATTGATGATGGCTATGACGCCGACGGCCAAGAATGGGGGCCAGGTGAGGAATGGAACGAGAATGAGCAGAGCCAAGCCGATTCTCCGCCGATAGAGACAGGGCGGCGGCGCCAACCCTCCCTCAGCAGCGTGCCATCGCCCGACCACTTTCCAGCGCTCGAACGCTCTCCTCCATCTTCGAACATCAGCCGAAAGCGAACACACGACGAGTTTGACACAGGGACGCCCACCCTGCCGCCACGGTCCAAGCTGCCGCGTCTCAGCCCGCCGATCGAAGTTCAAGAAGAGGAGGCAGAGTCCGAAATCGCCATGGACGATGAGTCGTCTCACGATGCGACGGTGCCCTTCTCGTTGGTGGCGACACAGACGCAGGTGCCTGCGCAGGCTCTGCCGCCCGGCGGACCTGCGTGGCGCCGCATCCTGGACTCGCTTTCGGAAGAGAGTGCTACTGCATTTTCAGCGCCCCAGTCTTGGGCCAAAGCCGATGCTGTTGACTTCCTCTTGGCCGCACTGGTTCCTCCAGAATTTCATGTCGTGAACTCCTCAGCATCTCTGCCTACCGCTCACGCCAGATATCGCCTATGCGATTCTGCCGGCACCAAAGATCCACCGCCAATGGTGATACCAATGAGCAACGACACCCACTGGGTCGTCGCAATCCTATCGCCTGCCATACACAAGGCCACGATATTCGATTCGATACCCTCGTCCCGAGACTCGTCGTGGGAGGAGAGGCTGTGCGCATTCTACAAGAGACTACCAGATCGGTCTCAGACACACCTTCGCATCGAATATGCCCTCAGCGCCCCCGAACAGCACAACGAATTCAGCTGTTGCATATACGCTGTCCTCAATGCGCTGACACAAACGACTGGCCTTTCTTTACAACGCATTGACGACGCGGTTGCTCGAACTCTTCTCGGCTCTGTTATCGCTGCTCGAACCGCCCCGCCGGCCGCAATCTCTGATCTGCCAGCTGATCTCAGGTGTCCTGTGCCGAGCGAAGCAACGCCGCCGACAGACGAGCAGACGGCGTCGAGTCACCTCGCCAGGCTGAAGAACAACGTGAAGCTGGCCAAGCGCCAATACAAAGAGTTGAAACGCGCCTTGCAAGACTTCAAGGGCCGAGAACAGGTCGTACGGTACACTTGCGGGATCGTCGAACTTTTGTTCAGGCGCCTAGACGAGAACTTGGAGCGGCACCAGCATCGTGAAGACAAGATTGTTGCAGCCATATCGAGAATACAGTCTCTTGATGCGGAGGAGAGATTGGTGTTGGATGAGCTATCATCGCAGCCATTCGGGGATTTCGATAAGATAAAGCTTGACAGATGGGAGCATGAGCGCGAGAAGACTATGCAGCTGCGAAGGATCCTTCGCTGTTCGATCGAAGCAGCACGCACGATGAATGCGAACTTGGACACTGAATTTGACAAAGCCTCTGCTGAGCTATCGTCATTGTCAGCGTAGAAAATCGGCTTCCGCAGATGTAGCTTCATGAGATTTCAGATAATGCACGAACAAGATGACTATTCCAACCACACCACAGAGTCCCGCCCCATCCGCGACTGTGCCATCTCTACATCCGCCCTCCTGCCTCTCCCAACCAACACCAATACTACAAATGGCGAGGTGTTGTGGAGCTTGTTCGACGAAACTGACGTCTTCTACCACCTGCAAATCCTGCACTCGTTCCTTTTCGAGCTGATACCCAAGACATCGATGCCGATCGTCTTTGTGGTTTGTTGATCCTTCATCGATCTGAGACGTCTCCTGTCGAACGTCTTCAACCTTCCATCATCCGCAAACCCAACGTCTTGGTAGGGCAATCGACGGGAGTGCAAGAGTCTGATTGACACAAAGACCAAGACAGTCCCTCATCCGGACATGGACCAGTACTGAGCCTCGATCCCTTATCATCATTTCTGCAGATGTCCCCAGTCTGTCGATGATTCGTGTTCATCACTGCTCTGGAAGAAAACTTGAAGTCACTCTGCGCCAAACTTAGGTACTGAAAGAAAGGAATGCCTCCATCAGCGCTGAGAGTGGATATACCCACAGCTCAGAGATCACCAAACTCGCAAGCCCACCCCAAGAATTTCGTCCACACCCTCTCCCGCTGCCCAATTCCCCAAAGCCAAAACTCCACCACCTGCACAGCCAATCCAAAGCCAATGCCAAAGCGCACTCCAGTCCCCATCTCAACCCCATCCCCAACTCCAAGCCCATACCAAAGCCTAACCACGACCCCGTCTAACATTCAAAACTACCACCAGCCAGATCAACCGCCAGTCCTTCACAGGCCGCACAACCGTGGTACATGAAATCACTATGAGCAAAGCGAATGAAGAGCGAACGTGGAGGTTGGAGAGCCGGGCAGAGAGGGTGGAGCAGAGCAGATAGGGGGATGCGAGAGTTCTGTTCATGGGGGAGGAGCACGTCGATCCTTCAGGTTGGGGATGAGGAGGGTGGGTTGTGGGGTTCTTCCATGGATGGAAGGGAGAGTTGCGGGTGGGGTGGCCAGCGCTTGGGATGGTCATAGTTGGGTTGGGAGACGAGCTGGAAATGTAGAAGCATATGTGTCTGGGGTTCGAGGTATACGTGGAGGGCGTTGAGGGTTGGTCGCTGTGAGGACTGGTGGTGATGAGGGTTTGGGGGTTTTGCGTCGAGGGTGGACGTACATATGCTGGTGACAGAGTGCGAGAGACCAACATTCCGGAGAAACAGAGGATGATACCTCTACTTGACGAGGTTTCATATTTCCAAATCTCTGCGCACATCACCACATCTCTCTACAGCCAATCGCGTGTCAAGCAAGCAATCAAGATCAAATTCGTATGTCTTGTGGTCGAAACTCGAGGCGATTCTCCTCGAAGAGTGAGGTTTCACAGTTTTATTCATAAAAAGGTCTGATCTGAACCCATCAGAGCTGGCCTCGGACATGGAGTCGATGTTGTTTACCCGTACGTGGATTCAAAACCGCTTGCGCGGTGCCAGCTGCCAGCCGACAGCTCAACTGTACGCATCCATGGAGAATTATCTTTCTCCTTTCGACCTGCTCGATATTTCTTTCCTTGCCGAATCCTCTCGTGCCTGCATCATCAACGAACCCGTAGTTCAGCTGCCCTGAAGCATCATCGCACCAGCGCAGAAGTCTGCCCCAAGCACCAGCATGCACATTTTCGATGGGTCTGGGTTTTGGTCTTGATACCCATTGCCAGATCTCGCTCGTGGTGCTGTCTCGGGCTTCTTGATGTACGCAATGCGGTACCAAGACGGATTGGTGAGCTGCGGGATGGGCAGGAGGAGAAGGAGTTCAGGTTTAGGCTGGGTTTTGGTCAGATAGTTGGAGGTTTTTCTGATTTTAGGTAGGCGCTTCGCTTTTGTTTCTCTTCTAGCACTTTGGGTTAGGCATGCTCTTGATCCAACTTGACCGCAAGCCTTCGATGCTGGGAGGTGGTAGCTAAGGGCAACGCCTTGAAAAGTTCGCTCTCTCGGGATCCAGAGATTGTCGCCGCTGGTTTCTTGCGTTGGCTTGAACAGTGCAATGTTGCACATCAGCAGCAGGAGCAACGTCGTGCGCCGAAATTGCCAAACGAGACCAAGCCACGCCTAGATTGAATTTTGATCAAATCTCTTGAGGGTGCCACCATCGTCGGTCACTTTGGATGGGCAACATGAGATGGCAATCCGTAGCTGCGAAGAGCGAACAGTCTGCGACGCATTTTCGTTGCAAGAGGATATATAATGCGAGGGTCTTGTGTGAATTTCTCGGAAGTCTGCTCCTTCAGATACAAAACATAAGAAGGCTAATGCCTCAATACCTAATTTCGCGGTAAGATCATGGTCACCAAAAGGATTGGAAGGTGAGTACGGCGATTGTACAATTACAAACTCCGCTGCACCCCTGTGCATGAGTGTCTCCTCCTGCTCTATCATGATCTCGAACAAAATATCTGATGGCAACGTGACCGAAGACTGGCACCTTTCCGTAGCTCCACACACCGTTCCATTTGAGTGGAAATATCTCGACGAACGTTTGACCAAACGCCATGGAGCTCACCAAAAGTACTATCAGACAGCATTGCCAAACGAAGGATAGCAATAGTCTGCTCCATGTTCATCTTGTCGACAGTGCTGCCGGTGCATTGAGAATGCTCTGAGATCGAAAATGTCAACGAACGATGACCTAGTCGTAGATCGTGAGGGAATCCTGATGGACCTTCGTAGTCACTGCGTTCGTCGATTTTCCCGTCTGACAGTAACCAGCTGTTGCTGCAGTGTGCCATTGAGGTCGTCCGCAGGTATGACGTCCCTTAAAAAGCAACTCCTCGAGTTGGATTGGAGAGCTGGCGTGGATTGAGGGTGGACTCTGCAGCCCGAGATGACTGAATTCTCTACGTCGAGGTGCTCCAGCACGGCTTCGGCAGGAGGACCGCACAATCTTTGACATACAGCAAATCAGAATGATTTCATACCACACTGCAACTGGACTTGTGCGGCGGCATAAGATATGGTGAGACATCCAACGAGCAGCTCCGCAGGGACGAAGTGCCTCTTGGCCGTGAGATGAGGAATTCTCCCACAGCCGATCATCTATTTCCTCCACGACGGGTTCCATGTGCTCAGACAAACTTGGAGACAAAGACTGTCAGAATGAAGGGCTCGTCAATGAACAGGCGATGATGATGGAGAAGCCCAAATCACCTCAGCGTCAGGCCATGCCGTGAAGTAGCCGACAGCTTGCTTTCAGCCTGCTTCGCTCTGCACAGGACTAAAGGACGTTCTCAGCAGAAGGTTCGATCAAAGATGGACCTCGCTGATTCGCAAAGCACAATTGGCAAGACGGTAAGAAGAGAAGACGTGACTCATAGTCCAGGAAGACCATCTCTAACATTAAGTGAAAAGGGTCTCGCCAGTCTCATGGGCAAGTTCGAAACGCCGCAGATTCCAATGAAGATTTGAATTCTGACGATGACGTTGAGAGTCGTAGAAGTAACGGTGAATGTTGAAAGACGAGTCTGCTGTTTCCATCGCATAAGATCACAATCCGAGCCAGCAGTGCTCGTGTATGTGGCTTCAGGGCAAAATCTGGCATGCTTAAGCCTCGTGCCCTTAAAACAGGGGTTACGCCCAGACCGCACTCTCGCTGGGATGATACGATCAGCGCCGGCTGGCGTCGCTCCCTTGCCCAACCTGAATGGAAGCTTTTCGATACTCGCATTTGTGGCGAATGCCCAAGAATCTCAGACTTCAACCACAGGACTCTCGGCAGTGACCGCTTACGACCGTGTGCGATGGCAGTCTCCTCCCACCGTTCTTCACAGTCGCAGCTTGGGATTCGCAATGGCCGATGATATTGCTCGGCCGGCCCCTGAGATATCGTCGACCAAGAGCAAGGCAGCGTCGATACTTGCGTTCAAACTCTTTGTCGGCTCGCTTCAACATGGCGTTTATGGATGGGTCTAGTCGTGTCTGGGCGAATTGGCGTTGTATTTGATGTTGTCCAGACGATGTCGCGAAGGAGGGAATGTGCACTCGGCGGGAGGGGGAAATGATCGTGGCGTGCAGTCGGGGCCCAGGACTAGCGGCGTGTGCAATGAGCATGCCGTGGCAGAAGTGGAGGAAGAAGAAAATCACAACACAGGCCACCGCGCCCATCACCGTTTCTGTCATGGACCCTCTGACGTATCCGAGTTGCTGTGATGCTGCATCGCTGTCTACATCCTCTGCTGTCGTATCGTCAAGTGTTCTTCAGACGTCTAGCGGTTGCTCACCATTAGGACGATAACGGTGAAAGCAGTGGGAAAGATCCAATCTATGGAATAGTACGAACAGGAGCTCAACAGAGGCTGTGGGAAGCCTTGGGTGCAGATTCGAAGAGTGAGAAGCCTTTAGAGCCCAACAGAATTTCGAGCCATCCAAGTCGTCTTCTTCCGCCTGAAGTACATCATGAACCAGCACTCCAAGAGTGACTCTACCGGAAGTGATAAAAATGAGAGTGCTGTTGTCGATTCGATGTCTCTCCCGCGGGGCTGATGTCTGGTTCTGCGATAAGCACACCTTTTCAGCACTCTGCATTTCTATCGAGCTTAGATGGAGCTGGTACCGATATTCCCAGTGCGTGAATATCGTCTCGACCGGCTCAATTTCCACAGATGAAAATGCTGGCATAACAGGACACGAATCACCTTTGCCGCGAATGGATCATTCCAAGCCAGGGTCTTCGAACTTGGGCGGCTGAGAGATATCATACCTTCCATACGCAGTATCAAGCGAGACGAACTGCAGGTAGACGGGCTATGAGCCAGCCCTTGGCAAGTTCAAGGACAACAAGACCACTTCAAGGGAGACCTGGAATGATTGTTGGATGCCGCCCAAAGCCTTTTCAAAACGAAACAGCACCTCGATGGGATCAGTCGCTGAGCATTGGTGATTCGTTCGTGAAGTAACCATAAGTGCTTGCAGAAAGGAGTCGCCAGTATGCTCTCAGTGCTCGTGTTCGTTCATCGGAGGTGATTGTGAAGATGTTCTCAAAGGTACCTGCACTCTCTTGGGTTATAGGTCAAACTTCCTAGGGCATTGATGAACATATCGAAATCCTCTCTTTGGCCATCTTCCCATCCTACGCAGACCTTCCTTTCTGCTCGGTGTCAGGATATGCCTCACACCACACCTGCTGAATTTCCACGCACCAGTGGCTGCCGTTGTTTGAGAACTCAGCGAGTCGAACACCGCCCTTGCGCTACCTCAGCTGCTTCAGGGCTCAAAGATCACGTTGATGATCCTGTTGACCGAGGTCTTGGTCCTGTCTACTTCAGCTTTTACTCCCATCAGATCTCCTCAAATCTGCTTCAAATCTGCAACTCCAGTGCCGTGTATGCACTAGTCGCAACCAAGCTTGCCTGTACGAATGGCACACCGGTTGATATGAGCCACGCAAGGTCTCCCAGTCCCTGGGATTCGCAAGTTAGCTGCTGCAAACAAGGTCTTGCAGTCAATCGTTACTAGCTTCGGCTTCTGCCCCGTCAACGCATCATCAACGCATCAGGCTCTGGTCGAGTCGAATCCGAGCGTCTGCTCTTCCCAAACGTCCTACAGCCGCAGCGTCGGGCACCGATGCACAGTTCGTTTGGAAGAGACTGAGGTTTCAACAACATCTCATAGCTGCTTGAACCTGATGCCTCACGGCGTCACTATGCACGTTCTTCACGCTGAAGGCGTCGCTGAAGGCGGAGCAGAGGATTACAACCCAACAACTCTACAAAAGTTCTTGCTTCCCATCACAAGGCTACGAAGCCGAATCAGTGATCAAGACTCTGTAGACATCTTCGACTGCAATAATCCTCTCCATATGACATGCGGACTGACGGCTCTTGCTTGATCGAATGCGAGCTAGCAATGACTGCCTTTGAGGCGGACGGGTGAAGATGTCGCTTTGATATGTCGACTTGCTTTCAAGTATGGACCGAGCACACAGCAAGAACCGTGAGCAAAATACATTTCTCAAGAGCAGATGGACGAGGGGAGTTGAGTAACACAATATCTGATCCTGGATACATGGCGATGATCAGAGCCGCCTTGCGCTGAGATGTCAACCCAAGGAGACCTTGAGCATTCTCAGCATCATGTCTCGTTCATCCTCGTCGGCCATACAACTCAAGCTCCCTACCCGAGATCTTTGCATCCCCGAGCAAGTCCTCCATTACGCCGAACCTCTCATACGGGCAAAGAGTGTTCTGAACCGGTTCATTGGATAAGAAACCCTATCGGATATCCACCATTGTCGTCTTCCTCCTCAGAAAGCTTCAAGTTGGGATAGACTCCAAACTTGACCACCCCAATGATTTTCCACATCGTTCGCCCTTCGTTAGGACGCAGGACGACGCCTCTAGAGCCTTCAATCACACTACGACCGGTATCGTTGCCAGCACCATTCTCCAGCGTGCCAATCATTCCTGTACTTTGCTGTGCGATGATGTGGTCGCCTTCACGAATTTTAATCGGTGTAGTCCTGTCCTGTAGGGTCGGCCAGACTTAACAAACTCTTAACCTACTTAACCTCAGCTAAGCGAGCACTTACCTACCTTCTACTACTCTTTCTCCGTTTCCTTTAGTCCTAATACCTTTATTCCTTCTACTGAAATACCTTGAAATACTATATATATCGTCTAGTGTACTATTATTATACCTACGTCCCTTAGACTCGAAAACTAGCGTAACTAGATCGAAGAACGAATAGCCTAGCGAGTACCTTATAAGACGATTTAAGAGGACCTTAAAGCGAGTACTAGTATAAGAGTAAGCCTAGCTACGATAGCTAGGTACCTAGCTAAGTAGAACGTTCGTATAAACGCTCCTCGAAGTACT